>NC_058029.1:4564108-4610208 GCF_019176455.1 Solea senegalensis
AGGCACACCTTTTCCTAACCATGAATAAAACTGAACAGAAAAACCATCAGCTACAACAGTTTGTGTTTTACCTGTGTTGTTGTGGTCTTAAACCTAATTGATTAGATTTTAAAAATGATTAGGAAGGCTCTTCCCTGGTCATTAATCAGTTCCTCTAAAACTTTGACCTGGCAATTTAAATATAAATCAGGATTTATTTGGATTAGACATCAATCTCCTTGTTGCAAATGTAGTATTTACGATGATTTCCATCAGTCAAGGAGACTTTAAAGCAGTTTGAAAGACATGAAGTTTGTTGATAGCAGAGTGTCTGAGGACGCATCTATGCTGTATGCAAACATAGACCTTTAAAACACAGCAGTGTCACATTTAAACAACTATTTTACGACTATGATTTTGCTCCATTTATAAAACTAAACAACTCAATTGGTTTTGCACATATGTTTTTCTATTTATATTCAAACGTGTTGTTTTTTATCATCTCATCTCATCTATATTCACTCATTTATTCACTGGTGACAAAGACACACATTAACACTAAACGGCCGAGGGCGACGGGGAGCGTGGAAAGATACTTTAGCTAATAAGAAAAGGTTACATTTATTCAACTTAAAGTTACTACGTTGTATGAACACATTCATTTCAGCTATAGCTACTTTTTTAGTCCAAGAACTTCCTAACAAAAGTTTATATTAATATTAGTTACATTTATATTAGCCATTCAAGTTTAATCTAAACCCAGTTATTTGCGTTAGACTCTAATTATTATTATTTTATTTCCTAGTATAAACAGTAGAATGTATTTCTGATTTCTGAAGTACCACCAGAGGAAGCTCGCGTACCACTGGTGGTACACGTACCCCAGTTTGAGAACCGTGCTCTTTTACAACCTCTAACATAACTATAACGGTGTAGTTTTGAGTAGCATGTGGCAACAGAAAGCACAAGAGCAGGAGTCTGAGTCGGAATCCTGACTTCGACAAACACAGTCCTCTTATTCTGCGACTGCGACGTCTTTTAAAAACCATCCCGTCGTGTTGCACAAACACAGGATCCTCTGGTGTCTCTCTCGTCAAAACCTGAACCAGGCGATGATTGCAGTCAATCCGGGAACGTTCGCCGATTATCCCCGGAAATTCCAAATACAAGAAGAAGAGAAGGAGCACGAGTTTGTCGCCGAGCGTGTGCCAGTGTGCGACTCTAAAAAGGTAGAATTATGCTGGTGTTTTGTGGACATGGGAGGCAGGCGGGCTGATGGGTGCATAAATAAGGCATGTTGGAACATCTGGTCTTTGTTGTGCGTTCAGCTTTTTAATGTCTTCAAAGAGCAACTCTGACGCATCGCTGACTACCACTCCTTGCTCCCACTTCATTTCAGCGTGGAATAATAAACCATCTTCGGGGAATTGAGTCCCTCTCTCCCTCTGTGTCTGTCTCTCTGTGTCTCTTCATTCATTTCAATGTAACCACCTCCTCCACCTCATTCAAAGCAACTTTTCCTTTTTACTTAGTTGATTTTAAATTTTTTATACCTCAGGGAACGCTCGTGTGTCTGTGTTTGTGTCGCTGCAATTAAAATCCACACACGCTCCTTTTCCTCTCTTGTCCCCGCTTCTTCAGAGAAGTTGTAAATTCTTCTAAATTATATGCAGAATATATTCTGTAAGGTTCGCTCCCGACGCAATTAAGCACCCCGGCGCCTATAAATTAAACACATATAGGATTCTTATCTGGTGCGACACTGACCACGAGAGCCTTGTTCGAGCTTGTACTTTCATTACGAACAACTCTCCCTCTCTCTCTTGAATCAGCCATTAGGAAATGTTTGTGGCTGCGCGACACTTTAGGCTTTAGTTCAGTCGCCGGTGTCAGAAGAGAAGAGATGGCGACACTTCTCTTTCTCTTTTTTTTTTGTGACACAGTGTGTCATGCTGCTATTTCAAGAGCACTCATTCACTTAAGCGTACGGTAATTGAAAGATGACGGCACGACTTTGCAGCCTGGGAAACCAGGCGAAAAAAGGGAAAAAGAGAATTCACCAGTGTTTTCAATGGGAGGAAGTGTCGAGGGACAAAGGGCATTTTAATGCTGAATAGTGTGAAAATCAGCGCGCGTGCAGAGGTCAGAGCTGATCCACTATCAGCGTCTCATGAGTGACAACATGACAACACGGGGTTTTTATTTGTTCAGCCAGAGAAAACGGACGAGATACCGATCAATTTGGAACTATTTAAAACCTCAGAACAGGACGATTTGATAAGTGATTTAAAGCTGCGGTAGGCAACACACAGTCCTGTGTAAAAGGTCTTGTCATCTATATATCGTCAATTCACTGTTGACAGTGTTACCACTCCCGCTAAACCCTCGTACACTGAAGAAAATGAATAACTAAATTATAAAATTAATAACAATACATCATGATAACATGCACTTAAACTAAGTTAATTCAACGTAAAACTCATTTCAGACACCTCTACTTTTTAAATCTGTTTCCTTATCAAAATGTTAAGTTAATGTTACTTTAATGTAACATAGTTCAACTTAAATCTTTAAATTAACCCTTTTTTTTTTTTTGTATTAGCCCATTGTAGCCCAACTGCTGTTATACAAACTAATATCACAAATGTGTCATTTCTACATACAGTAGTGTGTAAAAGTCTTTGACCCTTCACCGCTGGCTTTTCTGATTATAAATTATATTTTTGCGTCTGTCAAATTCTGCAATTTGAATGGAAAATTGTAATTGAAAGTTGGTCTAATATTAGCTAAAACAAAACATAGTAAACTAACATAGTAAACACATACTGAATAATTGAAATGTTCGGATTAAGGTTTCCACTCGTCATTCTTATTTGTTGTCTTATGTATCAGCCTTAATTTCTCCTATTCTCTCACATATTTGCTCCTGCCTGCTCCCCCATGTTTCCTTTCACCACAACCTGTCCAGGCACATGCTGCACATGGCTGAATATGTTTTTTAGAGGGGGATTTCTTCCTGTTAAAAGTTGTTTTCGTTTATTTCAATGTTTGTGTTGAAAAGTGCTGTATAAATAAAATAAAGTGTATTATTATTATTATTATTATTATTATTCAAAATGCCATTTACTTATAGTTCTATTCAATTTAAGAGCAGAGTCCTGCTGTTCAAGTGTACGATATTAGTGCATGAACCATAGACCTTTTTTATAACCTTTTATTTTACCAAGTAAAAACCCACTGAGATGGAAATTTCTTTTCAAAAAGGGTGACCTGTCCTAGAGATCAGATTAGATAAAGACAGGAGACTCTATAATTATTATTATCATCATTATTATACTGAAGCATGTCTTGAATAAACTTGATGTAATAGTGTCACGGTCCGAGGAACAGGCAAGGGAGAACCCAAAAGCAAGACAACAAGGCAGTCACATTTATGGAGGAAAAGGCACTTAACTTTGTCCAACAGTCAAAACCAGGAAATCAAATCCGACAAGGGGCAGGCAGTAATCTGAAATCCAAGACAGGCAAACAGGGTCAGAACAAAAGGCAATCTAGAAAATACTGGAACGCTCAGCAGAAAAACTAACACACAAGACAAAATGGACTAGTATGTATACACAGAGGGACTAATGAGCAAATGGACTGCAGGTGAGGGGATGGGCGGGGAAAACCAGGTGAGGGAAATGAGTTGATTGCATGGGATGGAGGAAAGGCGGGATCTGAAATGACAGGAGAATTAGTGACAAGACATGGACACATTAAAAAGAAAAGCAAAACTAAGAGTTTTCCACATAGACCTTTTTCACAGTGACCATTTTGGACATATAATGGTAGGAAAAACAGGTTTTTCCAATTACTTAAATCATAGTTTACATTGATGCTATTTTTCCAGGGTACTGCATCAGTATGTGTATGACCCATAGACCATGTACCGAAAATAATAAAATATTCAACTTAAATCTCATCATCTGTACAGCAGGAGTTTGTCTTTGGTCAGAAAATCATAACATAATCCCTTTAAGATGTTTTTTAACACCTGCACCTTCACCTGCTCCTGTTGCACCACAAAGAAGCAGGTAGATGCTCATTTATTCACACTGAAGAAGAAAAAAAAAAAGGTATGATACCAGAGGATTTAACGTCTTCTCCCCTGAAATCAACCATTAATTAACAATAAACTATTTCTCCTCACCATCTAATCGGCATCACATTTGTCAAGATACAGTTAAAGCGAGTGCTTAATTAATTAA
Organism: Solea senegalensis; assembly: GCF_019176455.1. Taxonomy (NCBI): domain Eukaryota; kingdom Metazoa; phylum Chordata; class Actinopteri; order Pleuronectiformes; family Soleidae; genus Solea; species Solea senegalensis. The sequence continues at coordinate 4,568,338 of NC_058029.1, forward strand.
ACATGAAATAGCACCTTCTCTGAGTGTTGGAGAATACAGATGTAGAAAAAAACAACAACATGGTTCCTCCACACACACACACACACGTTCTCGACACCTCCACCCCGCCCCCTAAATAAAAAAAAAAAATAAAACAACTCCAACACCACATTTAATAAGATTTGTTCTCTTTATCACTTTAATTAGCACCTCCCTCCTGTCCCCTTTTGCAAATGAGGGGTAGGTGAGGGGGTTCGGGATTTGATGACTTAAAATGCACACAGCTAACGAGTTATTCATACCCTGCACAGCTGTTAAGGCAGTTTAACTGCTTCTTCTCACTTCGTCTTCCTCCTCCTCCTCCTCTGCCACACTAACATGTCAAGGAGGCAAAAGTCGGTGAGAGGCCTCACAGAAAAGAAGCTCCATTATTTGCTCGGAGAAGCTCTCTCTGATTCAAGAGAGGCCACGATTTCTGCCGTTCTACCGGAGATTTACAACCTCAAACTTTCCATCTTTTTCCTGGAGATAACAAGCTTTTTTATATATATATACATATATTTGTGAGCGCGACAGCGTTGCCCATCTGTCAGTGTGCAGTTATGGCGAGAGGAGGGAGGAGAGACGGGCGTGAACCTCGGCTCACGTGCAGGTCGTGATCATGGATGGAGCGGAACATCACAGTGTTCACATGTTAAATAAACTGAATTATTTCATTTTAAATCCACTGAATTTAGCTGATTCAGGTTTAAAGGTGCCATATGTAAGACGTGTACCATGATGTGACATCCGAGATTAGATAGATAGATAGATAGATAGATAGATAGATAGATAGATAGATAGATAGATAGATATTTAGATAGATAGATAGATAGATAGATAGATAGATAGATAGATAGACATCTTCACACAATTAGTTAAGGAAACGTTTTAAACTCAAACCGTGATTTCCACTTGTCATTCTGTATCAACCTTCATTTTTAGATTATGTTTTTCTCATATTCTCTAACATACGTCGCCTATTTTTTCTTTCACCACAACCTGTCCAGGCACATGCTGCACATGTTGGAATCTGATTCTTCCAGAGAGGTATGAATTTTTTTGTTTTTTTTTGTCTGCACTAATACAAAGTGTTAAGAAAAGTATTATGTTCACAGTTTTATATTAACATTTTAAATTCCTGGTCTCCCTTGCATTTTTCATTTCACCACAACCTGTCCAGGCACAGGCTGCACATGTATTGTTAAAAGTATTACTGTTATTATATTACTGTTATTGTTATTGAGTGAAACGTGTTAAATTCAAACCCAATTTTGATTTCAGGCCATAAGCTGTTGCTCCACCCACTTTAGCACTTCAACACTTCAATTGCACGTTTTCTCAAAAACGTCCTTTTAAGTGTGGATATGCGATATGTTAACACCGTAATGTCTGTATAAACAGTATATATATATATAATTATAAAAAAGTAAGTGGAGATTATTTATGTGTTAATATCACCATCAACGAAAGACAAACTTATTTACCTGGGGAAGAGAATCCCCGGTAATCTGTGTACAGTAGTTTGCGTTTCCGCCGCACCTCAAAGTCCTGCTAGCTTGTCAGCTATTTGGACTTGAAGTGCCGCTGAAGCTCCTCCTCCTCCTCCTCAGCAAACACGCTCAAAAGAGTCTGGACCTCGTCGTCTGTCCACGTGTCGTACGTCTTATTTTGAAGCTCTTGTTTAAAGGTGTGTTGTAGCCTCACCGGCCTGAACTGTCGACCTCGAGACATTTCCACAGATCTTGCATACTACAGCTTTAAGTCTTCACATTCCTGGTTCCTGGGGGGCCCGACACCTCCACCCTGCCCTTTTCTCTCGCTCCTCGGCCTCAGACAAAACAGCTTTTGTTTGACGTTTTGCAAACAGACACAACACAGCAGACTCTTGCACCTCTGTTTACAGTTCAAATGTCAATTCATGCGATTCATGTTGTGAAACGAGGACCAATGGATCCAAAGTTTACGCCCAAATCCTCCACCTGACTGAGAGAGATGGACAGATTTAGAGGGAAATCTGAGAAACAGACGTTAGAAAAGGAAAAAAAACTGGTTAATTTAGCTTCTTTGTGCAGCCAGCAAAAATGATCTCATCTCTATTTATTGAGTCTGCAGCCCGTTGTTCATTTTCTATGAATTTAGCTGAAGTGGCCTCTTGTTATTCTGAAGCGCTCATTGAACCCGTTTTCCTTTTTTTCCCCCAAACCCGTCTCACCACTTTCATTTTAAAGCAATAACCCGTCGATTGAACAACAGCACTCAGCGGACGCCACTCGTCACGATGGCTCCACTCGTGCATTGACCAAAACAGACTCAACAGCCCAAAAAAAAAAAACAAGTTGCATCACAGATTTTTCAGGTGCGACAGGAGTGCTTTCGCCTCTCATCGACGTCTGCGGCTTCAACAGAACTCTGCTGGTCCAAACTCTCTTGACCGGCGCTGAGAATCGTGACCACATCACAGCAGTGCTGGCCTCCTGTTTGGTTCAGGGTTTATTTTAAAAAAACTCTTGTTTGTTTTTAAAGCCGTCCGACCAGCTGAATTTCTCCATATTTGTACATCAGTGCATGAATTTAGTTTGTGAATTTTTTTTAAAAATTAGCTGTGACAGCACATTCAGTCCTAGAATTTGAATTGCTCCTGGAAAGTCCTTGAAAAGACCACGTAAAAAACTCTCTTGTTAGTTTGTAAAGCGTTGCATGGTCCGACTCGTCAGTACCAAGCTGAACTTGTCCATGTTTGTACCTCAGTCCTAGAATAATGTGTCTTTTCCATTTCCAGTTCTAGGGCGACTCGGCTTCACTCCACTCATGTTTTGTTGCTTTTCCATCAGTGATGGTACCTGGTACTTTTTTCTAAGGTTCCAAGCGAGCTGAGCCGATACTAAAAAATGTGACGTCAACAGACTGCCGGTCACTGATTGGTCAGAGAGTGTCGTCACTGGAAGAGTCACGAGCGCGACGTCCGACACAAGAGTCACGAGCGCGACGTCCGACACAAGAATCAAAAGCGAACGATGTCGAACGGTTGATCAAAGTTAAAAAAATCCCTGAAAACATTAACGTCAATCTCCAACATTTAGCAAAGGAAATGTCTCAAATGTCAATATTTAACAGAACAGTCTGGTGTGGTGAAAGCCGGCGATCACGACCCGTTCAGTGGTATTTCACTTCAGTGACGTACCGAACGATTCTCTGAACAACTCTTTTTAATCAACCGATTCTAATGATTCATTTGCACCGAAAACAACTGCTTTACTAGTCACTAGTTTTTGTGTTTGTGTCGCGTAGCCTGTGGAGTGATGACTCCGCCCACATTGAGGAGGCCCTATAGTAATGGAAAACTAACCAAACCGCGAAGAGTCGAGCCGTGCCGAGACCATGTATTGGAAAAGCGCCTTAAAGCTCCAAAAACAAAATTGTTTGTTCTTGTACGAACAAACAACGTCAGCTAATAAAACGTTACAGACTGGACCTTTAACCTGCTGAGGTCACGTGACCCAGACACAAACTTCTCCTGAGTCAAAGTGTCGGACGTGATTCTGAAGAAATGTTAATAAAAATAAATCAGTTTAAAACAAAAGTGTGTTTTCTCACACACACACACACACACACCTCTTCTTTTTCTCATCAGAAATCAGCATGAATATTCATGTGCGCGTGATGTTGCTGAATTAATGTGATCAGAGGGACAGTCTCAATCCCAGCTGACTTTGTTTAATCTCGTCTCCTGGAAACCGGAAGGCAAAAGAGTGAGAGAGAGGAGCAGCGAACGCGACGCCGTGATTAATCTTATTAATTTCCACACCTCTAACCTTCACGTTACGCTTCCACACATTTGAACGCTGGTAAAAAAAAATACACATGTTTATTTATTTGGGTGTTTTTTTCTTTGGAAAATGTGCGGCTCTTTCTCCACAGAGAGAGAGAGCGAGAGAGAGAGACTGTAGGTTTCAGATTTTACGCCGGTGAAAGCAGAATCCCGTGGAGATTGCTATCATTAGAATAACTTTATTAGGCTTTCTGCTGCGTTTCCTGTTTGATTTACTGCGCAGTCCCAGGGGTTCGCGCGGTAGACGACGAGGACCAAGACCGAGCTGCCCCCGCGTTTGTGCTTCAGCAAACCTGAGAGTGACGCAGTATCGCATCAATCAATCCGGAAACCCAGCAGAGCCGGCGGAAATCAGGTCTTTGAACGCACCGCGATGTCACCGTGTGACAGTCGTGGCAGCTGTGGAGCTGCCACACCGGGACAAGGACTTGGACCCAATTGCAAGACTCGGGAGACAAAGTGAAAAATAAACAAACTTATTTTCAAAGTGCAACAAAAAATCAACAACAAAATCGCTCTTTTGAGGGAAAAACTACTAAAAAACAAGAGCTTGACAAAGTAGCAAAGAACAAATACTGAGACACAAGCACAGGCGTTGGTTCACAAGACAAACTGGCAACAGAGAAGCAGGGACAGACCATAATATACACACACGGTAATGGGGAACAGGTGGAAACAATCAGGGCGGGGCAGACAATCAGACTGGAGGGAAAACACAAGGGGAAGTGACCTGAAACGAGAGGAGAGCGAAATTTCGAAATAAAACAGGAAGGAACACCATGACAGAGCCCTGACACTGTCATGGTGTTCTCATGGACTCAAACACATATCGGCCTCGTCATTGTTAGCAGTCGATAAAGTTCTACACCAGATTTTTTTGTACGCAGTTGAATATTTGGTCCAAAACACGAGACAAAGTGTCTTAAAACGTCTTCTGTCACAAACAAAAACCCACGTTTTGCCGTTTAAACTGACAATAATGTGGACGTTGTCTTTCAATCGCGCTACATAGACATGCGTCACTGAAAGTGCTTGAAAAGCCACACCCACAGCCACTACGCCCACCGTTAGCTACTCTGCGTTGTTGTGTTTAGGTGTTGTTATTGTTGCCGGCGGGGGGGGAGTGTGTCTCGTAACAGAACCACGGGAGACGGAAGAGTTGATCTTTGATGTCGACGAGACCGTTTATTCTCTTCAGCATCGACAGCATGTATCGCAGGGTACTCTCACGGGCGCTAACACACGGGAGCTAACACAATTAGCAACCGTCAATCATAATCCCGAGCACAGAGCCGACACTGAACACAACGCTGACGTCACAGTAAATGACATCATGAAGTGCCGTAACCCCTAAATGTTTGCTTCCAATGAGATTAGAGACTGTAATCTACAGATTATTTAATCTTTAATCTGCCTCGGAATTACATCACAAGGATGTTATAAAACAAAAGAGTTTGTTATTTTCCTGAAAATGTTAAATTCTTCTTGTGATGGGTCAATTTGAGCTTTATTTTGAAAGGAACGGTTCACACGGCCGCCCAGTGGATGCCATTGTTGCCCCACAGCAAGAGGGACACCGATGAATCAGGTCCTGATTCTACTTTCAGGATGTTTTTTTGTATTAAAACGGCCACAGCGGACAAAAATCAAAGCAACTCAGTTTTCTTTTAATCTGAATTTGAAGAAAATAAATTCTCATTATTGTCAAAAATAAAAAGGTTTTGACCTGATTTATTTTCCTCTGAACATCAGCTCGTGTTTCATGTCACGTCCACTTTCCTAATAATTTATCCGCTTCCTATAACGACGTTAAAACCTCGCCCTCATGATGCTGTTAGATTTTTTTTATTTTGAAAAACAAATTGTTTGAAATGAGGCTGAAGAATCAGATGCCACAGATTATGCAACGAGGAAAAGATTATCCAGAAAAAAAGTCTTTGAAGTTGGACTTGGACACATTTTCACCATTAGCAATAATTTAATTTAGTAAATAATTTAATTTAGTCAAGTTCCCTGTAGTGCAGAACTAAAATGCACTTTTGAGACATTTCAATAGTTTCATTTAAGTATTTTTTAACCCTTTTAACCTCTTATTTGTAATCTTTTACGTATATATGTGTGTGTGTAATGATGCCAATTCTAATTTTCTATAATGTGTTAATATGTAGAATTACACAAAATGTGGAATATTGCCAAATGATTTTAACATAAAATATACATTAATATTTTACTTGTGTTTTAAGACCCAGACATGACATGGGCTAAAATAGTTGTGGCTACAAAATATTAATTTGTGCACATGAAATACTAATTTGTGGCCAATAAACACTAATTTGTGACCAGGAAATATTAATTTGTGGCACAAAATACTAATTCATGACCAAGAAAAACTAAATTGTGGCCCACAAAAATGTGTGTGTTTAATATCATTCCCATCAACAACTGGGATAGCTCGTTAAGCTAATGAAGCGCACCCAGTGTCAGTGAGGGACCGTCTACAAAGTGCGACACCCGAAAAAGATATTTAAAGTAAAGTAGTATATATTTAACTGCCCCATGATACAGCGTATTACCTTTAAACTTTTTCCCAAAAAATAAACTTTTCTATCATTTCTGTGAATGTTATAATTATTTTTATAATAATAATAATATTATTATTATATTATTAATTGTATGTATTTAAATATGTGTTTCAAAACGTAATTGATCGTGGAAGTTTAAATCTGTGAATATCTTTGACTTTTTCTTTAAATGACCTCTTGGGTAAATCGTGGGAATGCTATTAATATTAATAATAGTTAATATTTCGTGGCCACAAATTGGTATTTTAGTTTGAATCATGTCAAAGTCAGGATGTAGTGAAGTTTCTTTGTGCCTAAACCTTTAATAATAATAAAAACCATGAATCTGTGTGTGTGTGTGTGTCTGTGTGTGTGTGTGTGTGTGTGTGTGTGTGTTCTCCTCTGAACAAACACAAAGTCACACTCACACAAAAGAGCATCGAGGGATCGTGAGCTCGGCTTCGCTGACTGACACGTGAACCTGCGGGTGTTAAACAGGTGACAGTCGTTTCCTCCAGGTGCAGACGCCTCTGAACGCCTCACCTGAGCCTCCACGCGCACACATCTGCACCTGTGTCTGCCGCTCCACCGCTGCTCCACCACTAATCCACCGCGGCCCCATGCGTTCATGTGTTCACACCCAACACTTAGTTATTTATCTATTTATTTATTTCAGGAATCACAGAGACTCAGCAGCACGAGTGAAGACAACAGTGAGACAGCGAAGGATCCACTCTCTCCACAACTTCAATTATACACAATTATATATATGTGTGTGTGTGTATATATATACATAAACCCTTTATTTCAAAGTCCTTATAATGAGCTGTAATTAACAGCTAATAACACACTTATAAGATGCTTCTAAACCCAATTTTGTACATATTATATTACATGTATTATTGCTTTTAAGACACCTTTAATTGTATTTTAGTTTTTTTAGGTGTTAAAATGTTTCTGCATAATAAGCAACTGTCACCACAGTTAATAAAAGAAATACATTTGCCTTTATGAAGCATAAATATTAACCCTTTTAAAGTCTTATTATTGTCATTAATCATTATTAATTGATCGGTTTTCGATTTGCAGTTAATACATGTCTTATAGGCTGATGATAAACATGATTTATACTATAATTAACACTTGTTTAAGCTTATTTTTACTTTACTTTATTTACTTTATTTATTATACACTACCTCAGGACAGTTATGTAAATTCAATTACATTACTATATTAGAAACTCTTATAATCACACAGCACGTTGCCTCCAGAGGTTTTAAAGTTTTAAATCTTGTTTTAAATTTATATTTTTTAAGTTAAACTGTTCTTTTCTTTCTTTCTTTCTTTTTATTGCTGGGCTGACCGGGTTCTGGAGAGACTGAAATTTGGTTCTGACCTCATGTCTTAATGTGTGTTGGAATGACAATAAAGAACTCTTGAATCTTGAATCTTGAATTAATCCTCATGAAGGTTTCTAGTGATTTAAAAGCAAGAAAATAATGTTATATAAGCTTTTATTAATACTTATATGGACCTATTTATGTCCATAAGCATTAATAAGCATGTTAATTATTGTTAATAAACATATTATTACTATTTTTAAGTGTATATTAACTGTTTACAGGTTTCTAATAAGAGTCTGCATTTGTTCTAATGTCAAACATTAATGCGTTAATTTATACTAAATAAGTTTTTAAGCATCTCCTCGGGTCCAATAAGTGACTTATTAATTGTTAATTATTGTTAAACATCTTATTAGTTAATAAGCATCTTATAAGGCACAGTAAGTGGTTTATTAACTGTTCAGTATTGTTAATAAACACCTTATTACTGTTGATGACAGGTATAGTAACTGTTTTCTAATAAGAGGGCCGTTTCTAATAAGAGACTGAAAGTGTTTTAAAGCCAAAAATAAAGGTTAATGACATCTTTTTAGTTATCAGCGTCTTTACAAAGGTGTAATAAGCAGCTTATTAAGTGTTAATTATAGTTAATTAACACCATATTACTGTTTATAACTGTTTCTAAGTTTCTAATAAGAGCCTGAACGCCAAAACCAAACTGTAATTTATGATATTTCTTGAAGTATCTTTATAAAGGTGTAATAAGCAGCTTATTAATTGTTAATTACAGTTTTATTAAGTGTTTCCATTGACAATAATCAAACAATGATTCATCATAAGATGTTGATATTTACAGTTTGGACTCAAGGAGTCCGTGAGAGGTGGAAAAGACGATTAAATAATAAAAATAAAATCATATAAAATAAAGTATGTGGTGGAGTTAATGCCAGGAAAGCGGGTGGTACAATACAAACAGTTTAATTGTGTAATCAACAATCAATAACCACTTCTAGTTAGAACATTTTGTGAAGAAAAAAGAAAAAAAAAAAACAACAAAGAAAAAGGGAACCGAAGAAGAAACACTTATAAAACAGTCAGTCGTAACAAAATAACTGGAGTTCTCGTCTCATCCAAATAAAAAAAGAAAAGTAGACTTTTGTACAGAGGATTATTTTGTTCACCAACGTCCTTTCTCTTCTTCTTCTTCTTCTTGAACTGGAACCGTTGAACCAAAAAAGGAAGACACATCGCAGACACTGATTTTTTCACACAGATTGCATAATGTTTTTCTTTCTAACGTTTGTTTCTCTTGGTTCGTCGCCGACGTCGTCGTCGTCGCGTTGAAAACCGAAGCTTATTTGCATGAGAGTAAAAATCTTTGCATACAACATTGAAATCGTGAAGCTTGTGAAAGCGTGAGTTGCTCGACATACAGCACTTTTTTTTTTTTTATTCTTTTTTTTAATTCATTAATTCGTTAATTAAAGCACATTTTCTCCATTTAAAGACGTTTAAGACACTTTCATGTTTTCGACGGCCCTCGTCAAAAATCACATTTATATAAATACAAAAAAAAAAATAGTTGTTTTTTTAATAACATAAGCGCTACGTTAAAACATAAACTGCAAATAAATAAATTGGTCGGACAACATAAGGAGAATAATAATAATAATAATAATAATAACAATAATAATAAAACGTGTGGAAATTCACTTTTTTTTTTTTAAACCATTTTTCGTGTTACAGTGACAAAGGTTTTGCAAAATAATGGAACGTCGGCAGTCGGTGCCGTATAGTACAAGGCATTTGTTGGCATAGTTTTTATTTCTTTTTTTTCTCATCATTATTATTATCATCATCATTTTTTTACAGTTACAATAATATATGTATATATCTATATATATGTTCATTTATTTATATTTCCTCCTCCTCCCTTCCCGTGATGTGTGTGAAGTGTTCCGTCGTCACCTCGTGCTCTAATTATTATTATTATTTTTATCATCATCATTATTATTATTATTATTGTTATTTCATTTGTAATGTGCCAGCAGGCTGCAGACTTCATACCTCAGGATTTAAGGCCTTTTTGTCACACAAAAACACACTTGGTCCTCAATTTCAACTGCTCTCTAAGGTAAAAGTAAAACTACGTAAACACCTATGAACGTCCGGGAAGAGGGCGGCGACGACGACTTCTTCTTCTTCTTCTTCTTTTTGTTTTGTTTTTCTTTGTTTTTAAATAGAATCAGTAGCTTCTTAAAAAGATGAGATCAGAGAAGTGCAGTCAGCAAATATCCACGGCAACGTGTGTGTGTGTGTGTGTGTGTGTGTAGATTATTTAAATGATGCATCAGTCTTTACAGTGAATAATACAAGTTTTTTTTGTTTGTTTTTTTACAAAATCCAAAAAGTAGTACTTTTGAGTCTGAAATAGTCTTTTTTTTTTGTTTTGTTTTGTTTTTTTCCCCTCCAGTGTGTGAACACTCCCTCACTCAGTCACTCAGTCACTCAAACGCGGCGCAGCGTCGCCGGCTCTACTGCTTGGCGTCGCGCTCCGCCTCCGCCTGCGCCTCCACGCCGCGCTCCAGCTGCTCTTCGATCTTGATGGAGAAGATGGTGTTGTTGGTCTGCGTGCTCTCGTCCAGCTCCTTCAGCAGATCGCCGCTCTCCCTGAAGTCCGTCAGCTCCTCGTCGAAGGCCGGGCTGCTGCTGCTGCTGCTGCTGTTACTGCTGCTGCTGCTGTTGTTGTTGTTGTTGGTGGTGGTGGTGGTGGTGGTGGTTGCCATGGTGCCAGCGCTGATCTCCTTGGACACCTTGGCCGGGTGGTTGACGTAGAAGCGCTGGTTCTGGAAGAACTTGATGATGGTGAGCTTGGGCAGGTCCAGCTGTGCCGACAGCGTGTGGATGGCCTCCTCGTCCGGGTACAGGCCCACGTCCTGGATGAAGCTCTGCAGGATCCCCAGAGCCTCCAGCGAGATCTTGCCGCCGCCCGTACGGGACTTGTTGATGCCTCCGCCGCCGCCGCCGCCTGCGCGGCTGCCCTCGTCCTCCGTCTCAGCCGGCGAGGCCGTGGACGGCTGGCGCGGCGGCAGACGCGGCCCCGTGGTGGGCTGGTGGTGCTGCTGCTGCTGCAAGGGCTGCTGGGACAGGAGAGGCTGGGACGGATGCTGGAGAGACAGCGAGGACTGGAGCTGCTGCTGCTGCTGCTGCTGCTGTGAAGGCGGAGCCTGCAGTGACGGAGGAAACAGGGACGTTATCAGAAGGACTTTCATGAAAATCAACTGGGCTGGAAAAGTGTGTCTGCTAATCCTAACTTTGACTCAACAACACATAATCTGATCATTATTAATATTAGTTCCCGAAGTCAGGGTTTATCGCGACGTCCCGGCTGATTTTTGCCGCAGTGTGAGAGGGAGGATCGCGCGTGTGTGTGTGTGTGTGTGTCATTGTGCGTTTGGAGCAGTCGTCGCCGTTGACCCGGTGAAACTGGCTTTTATTTTCATGCTCGGACTCGGACGAGGTGCAAAGAGGTGTTTCATGAAGTAAAGTTGATAAAAACTAAAATCAACCCTCGTTTGGCAGCTGCATGAATGCACCCAAAGATATCATTGTACTGTAACACACACACACACACACACACACACGCGCGGTGATCGTCCTTGTTGAGTAAAATGTGAGCTAATTTGCGTCGTGGCAAAAGCGCTAATCTCCGGTGGCCGGTGTGCGAAATGGCGCCATTAAATCAGGGATAAATCCCATTTTATCAATCTAACGCCGCCGCGTCTGTTTGCACGAGCATGCGCCCCCCGTACCACATCTGCTGCTGCGGCAGCAACAGAAAAGAGAAGCTGATTCTCTCTAAGAGAAATCCTATTACCTGATTTACACCAGTAAATGGCAGCAGCCTTTGTGGGGAAACGCCGCGCCGCGCGTAACCAAGTAACCAAATAAGTAATCAAGCGCTCGGCTGCGGCTCAGACTTTTAATAGAAGTATTATTGTACTTCATTAAGATGTTTCGACCGTTCGCCGAGGCCGTGTGTTGTTTCCAATTCATGTGCCAGATGTCTCTTATAAAAGCAGCTTTGTTAAATAAGTCCGGGCTGATGATATCGTTAGAAAAAGAAGTGGAACTTTTTCTTAAGTGCTGCCGTGTTTCAAATTAACAAGAGCTCGTGAAATTCCTGAGTGTTGTTTATTACGCGCATTCCTGGGAAAATTAGCCAAGATTAAATGAAAAGGAGAGGAAACGGTTTCATTTGTAGCAGCGAACGGGAACCCTGCTTCACACATCGTACACTCATTATTAATCCATTCATCCATTATTACATGAATCGCGGACTGTTTTGATCATCAATTATTTGGTTCGAGTGTTTTTTTTTTTTGAAGAATTAAAACACGTTTTTCTGATTTTTCAGCTTCTTAAATGTGAATATTTTCTCCAAATCATTCAAATGGAATAATTTTTGGTTTGTGGACGTAGATTTGTATTGATTATTTTTTCTATATTGTACATTCACAGATTTGGAAATGCATGTTTAATAACCTCTTAGTTTGCTGCTGTAAAAGATCATTTTTTTAATCTCAGAAGAAAAGAGGTCAGATTATTTTAGTATTAATCCATCACAACTCAAACTGTGAGGCAGAATAAGTAAAGTGTGGTTTTTAATTCATATCATTTTATATTTATTTTTAATCTTATCTTAATTTCATAAAGAAAAGACAAATTATGATCAGAATTGAGGTCAGATTATTAATCCATCACAACTCAAACTGTGAGGCAGAATGAGTAAAGTGTGGTTTTTAATTCATATCATTTTATATTTATTTTTAATCTTATCTTAATTTCATAAAGGAAAGACAAATTATGATCAGAATTTCCTTAGTCCTTAAAATAATCTGAGGTCAGATTATTTTAGCATGAATTGACAGATTAAAATCAATCGCAACTCAAACTGTCAGAATTAACATTGATGACAAGTGATTGTAAAATAATTTAGTATTGTTTTTTAAAAAGATTATTATTATATTATTATTTTATAAAAGAAAAAGACTTTTCTGTCATTTCAGCTTCTTCCATATGAATATTTTCTTCTTTCTTTGCTCTTCGGCGACAGTAAAACTGAAAATATTTGGTTTGTGGACAAAACCTCATGGTTTTTGACACTCAGGTCCACATTTTACACCATTTCCTGCATTTTATGGACAAAACTAATCCATTTATTGAGGAAATACTCGACAGATTAGTCATAAAACCCGTTAAAAAGCCTGTGAGGACACGCATGTGTCTGTGTGTGTCTCACCTGTAAGTGGTCGGGGGAAACGTGCATCAGGTGCGTCGGCCGCTCGTTGTGGTGCTGCTGCCCGGCGCTGCTCTCCTGCTCGTAGATGGCGTCGCGCTCGACCTGCGCGAGGCTCAGGAAGCGTCGGATCATGGACAGGTTCTCCCACAGCGTCCGGTTCTCCGGAGACGGGTCCTCCTTCCAGCGGAGCAGCTCACAGAGCCAACCCTGAACCACGGAGACACAGAGAGACACCGGGGTCTTTAGAAACCGGGGGAAACTGACGATACTTTTTTAATTAAAAAAAGTAACAAAGTATCAAATAACTAGCTCGGAATGTTTCCGACAAGTTCACGATACGATGTACGAGAAGTATCGCGATACAGTGGCCACATGTATTGCGATTCAGTTGCAAACAGCTGCTTCATTGACCTTTAACAGCAAAGAAAAACGTGCAAGTGACCTCTGCTGCCGCCTAGTGGTTCCCTTCTGTAGACGCATGTGTCTCAATACTACCAGCCAAGCATTTGCTGCCAAATCCATTCAAGAACATCTGAATCAATATTAGCAAAGTTAACCTGTGCATATACTTTATCATGAGGTGTTGATATTTTCAGTAAAACTACAGTAAGTGTAAGTAAGACACGTTTAGAATAAGTATAAATACAAAAACATCATTATTAATCTGGAGTTGTTTATTTTAATACTACAAACAATATTCAGTATTGAAGCAAAGAAAATAATCACATTTAAGAAGCTGATAAAAATGTAATTGATTATCAAAGAATAAACGCTCAAACAATCAGAAATAGTTGACGATTCATTTAGTATTTTTAATTCTCTCATTGAAAAGCTTATTTTTCTTCATTTATTAACATTTTTGTGCTGCATTTCAGTTTTTTCACCTGTTGCAACTGAACTGTAACACTTTACATGACAATAATTGATTTTCTTATCTACTATACTGTTTTGAATATGCTTCAGTTTGTGGTTAGAAGTGTGGTAGAAGTAACTTTTTTTTAATGATTTTATGTGTCATGATGCCTCCTGCGAATAAAAATGAACTTCACTACAATAATAAAGAAGAATTTGAAGTTGTCTTATCAGCTATAACTGTGATATTTAAACATATTTCATGATTTAAGTGAAGTAAGAAAGTTTCTTTGAAGGGAAAAGTAAAGTTTTTCATCCAGTGACACCAATGATCAAAGTCACTGAAATAATAACAAAATACACAAAAACACAACTAAAATATTTCAAATTAAAAAAATAAAACTGCAGCTACACACACACACACGCAGATGATGATTCCACAACAGCTGCACCTGCAGTTTGTGCATTTTGTGAATTAGCCAAGGTCGAGCAACAATTTGATGCGCACACACACACATACTGAGCAGCAGCAGCAGCAGCAGCAGCAGCAGCAGCAGCAGCAGCTTCTCTCAAGAGAAAGAGACTCTGAAAGACTCCAGCAGAGGGCCATGAAAGACAGAGCAGAGGAGGAGTGAAGGAAAACCTTAAACAAACTCTATTTGATAAGTGCTGCGTGTGTGTGTGTGTGTGTGTGTGAGAGCATGTGTGTGTGTGTGTGTGTGTGTTTGTCTCAAGTGAGAACGACCTTGACAACTGAAGGACTGAGCGTGAGACACTTGAACCCACTTGTAATATCTCTTTGTTTACGTGTCACACAAGCTCTTGTGTATAAGTGGGAATATATATGTGTATATATATATCTATATATATATCTATATAGATATATATATATATTTCTTAAAGAAAACATCACAGATCTGCAAAAATATCACAACATTAATCATTTTAAATCTGTGATTCCGAGAATAATTATGTAAAAATGACCACTCCCTCTCATATCGCAGTCACAGGCGAAATAATCTCAATCAGATATTTATTCTAAATCGTTCAGAGCTAGTTTATGTTTAAATGAGTTCATGGATTTCTCAAATTCTCACGACTTTGGGGAAATATTTTTGTCTTTGTTTGAATTTTAAAGCAAAGTGTATTTAAAAAATAGAGTGGGGGAAAAACACACAATCATCCCTTTAAACAAAACAGTGACAAAGAAACCTACAAGATAATGAAACAAGTGGTTTCATCAGTATTTAAATCCGAGCGGCATAAGGGACCAGGCACCAACACATTCTTTCAAAATAAAAGAAGAAAAGAAGCAGAAAACTACAAATCTAAAAACTCCTGTCTTTTCTTTCAGTGCAGAGTGAAGAGTGAAGTGTCGACTCTCCGGAGAGAGCGAGCGGGGAACGACGACCTGTTTATGTAACCTCATTAACTCCCAGTCACACTGATCGACCTCAGCTGTGTCAGAGCGACACAGGTGAAGCCAAACAGCCTCTGATTAACAAAGAAACCTGTGACCTACATTCTGCATCTGTGTCCATGTTACATGATAAATCAAGTTAAAATAATCTGCAGAATCGCCTCGGGCCTCTTGGAAATGCACTATTTTTATATCATAGACATAGAAAACACTGGGCGTCTCATTTTTTGGGGGATTTGTCCCCTTTTGTCTTCATATCCGTTGATTTTTCACCTCATTAGTCGGGACCTTTAGGTTTTAGGAGACAGGACAACAAGAAGACATGGGACATGGATTTTTTCTTGAAAACATAAACAAAACTGACAAAAATGTTTGACCATGTTACTGGTGAACAACCTCAGAGCGTAAACGGGGTTATGTCAATAACCTGTGCTCTACAGTGACACATGTGGACATAACATGTACTGCAGTCATGCTGGCAGCAGCTGTGTTTTACTCGTTGACTTTTTACCGACAGTAGTGAGTAAGATTCAGTGTCACGTGACCACTCGTGTGGTCTTTGTGATCACATGACCTCTTGTTAGCAGCCACATGGTTGTTATGTTACCAGGGAGAAAACATAGAGAGCTGTACGTCTTCGTTCAAAACTGTTTGTTTTATTATCTCCTCTTGCTTGTTTGCTGCTACATTTATTTACTTTCACAGCACAGCGTCAGAGTTTTTACCCAGAGTTCAATTTTTCTACACTTAACTTAAAATTTAGGATGCTTTTTTTCCCATCACTATGTTAAAAAGTGTATGCAGAGGCTATAAGAATGTGCAATATAGAGTGTCTTATATTCTTTTTTTGGCTTGGCTCGTTTTTATGAAGAAAAATAAAATAAAAATGGTCTATTTTGTGACTTCCGCACAATTATCACTACTCCAATATAGAATGAATCATAACTTTGACTCAACAACACATAAGAAAAATAAAGAAAAAACATTTTGAATACCTGAAGATCTATAACCTATAAACACACACACACCCAGGATGTCCATATAAGGAGTTGTGTATTATCCCCTCCACAATTTACCAAGTGTTGAAGGGTTAATCATAATAAGCGTTGTCCTCCTGAAACATCGCGTCCATTGATATAAGAATAGCGACTAATTATCGCTCAATACTAAATATCACCCCCACACCTAATTAGCGGCTACGCAAGGAAAGAATTCACCCACTCATGTTGAACAGGAACTTTTTTTTGCAGGAAACCAAACTTCTTTTAAGTCAGTCTTGAGGCCACTGCAGGCAACGGAGGAAGCAGAAAAAATCAAATCATGTTATGATCTCTTGTCTTGAATCAAATATATGAGCACATGAATCATGTTACATCCATCAGCGCCTTTCAGAGCGAAAGGTCTGAGGTGAGAGGAATCTGTCGCAGAGTTAGGACGAACGTGCAACGGCAAGAGACTGGATGAAGACGAGGGAGGAAAAAATGAGAGGCAGTGAGGTGAGAGAGTGAGTGTGTGTGTGTGTGTGTGTGTGTGTTACAGAGGGCTACTCGCTCAGGCTGCTACTCTGTGCTGGCTGAGTGACAGAGTGGCACTGTAATCTCCCGGCCAGTGTGCGGCAGCACCTTTCATTTTCACAGGATTACACCGCACTGCTGGTCTGCACGCACACACACACACACACATGTTCACACATGCACACACAGACACACACACACACATACAGAGGGCAGAGCCACATCACCACACTGCATACAAGAGATAACTCAGCAGTTTGGTTGTCCCCCGTCCCAACTCCTCCCATAAGCCACATCAAACCCAGGAAGGGTTTTGGAGGAAGTGGAGAGAGAGGAGGAGAGACATGAAGAAAGAGAGGGAGAGAGAGAGAGAGAGAGAAGGAAGAGAGGGCTGTAAAGCTAGCAAGCTTGCATGCCCACCTTGTTCCTTTGCCACGTTTATTGTTGCGTTTTTAATTTGCATGCAGAGGGATTTGGACGGCGCTCTAGTTGGGTCTGTCTGTGGTTTCAGCTGATTCGGTTGAGAGTGAGAACACACACACACACACACACACACACACACACACACACCATCTTGTCAAAGCCAGGGAAACAGTACCCCGGCCCAACGTTGGAGTAATCCAACTCAAACACTCCCCAAACCAGCAGGATTAAACCCAAAGTAGCAGAGCCAGTCAAACAAAAGCACGACGTGAACCCCATTCTCAGTGCCAGGAAGTCCATTTGATGAAATAAAGTCGAGGGAGTTTATTAGTTCATGAGTGTGAATCCGTGCTTCTGTGTGGCTTTTTTTCTTCTTTTTTTAAACTTCAACTGCTTTAATCGTTTCTACAAGAGTTTCACCCGCAGCAGCGTCACCTAGGTCTCTCAGAAGTAACTACTTTTTCACCATTTTTTGGTTATAGACAAACTTTCTTTTTATTTACTGTAGGAGATTTTGGGAATATAAGGTAGAGCGTTTAAGTTGTAGAAGGGACAAACTTATCAAATCACAATATGAATCGCAAATATCTGTAACAGTGAATTACTGCTGCGATACATGGTCCATGATACCAATACTACCACGATACAACGATTCTCTGATACGCATTGAACGTATTGAACGTGGAATGTAGCATCTCTTAACGTAGCTTTCTCCACCGTTATCCCGCTGTAAACACCCAGGCAACGTCCACCCAAGTTTCACTCATTCACGGCGACACCTGAGTGAAACTGGCAGGGACTGTTTACTTTAGAGCGCCTTCATTTATGAATCAAAATATCCATATTTGCCCTGACATATCGACTATCGTATTGCACGAGGAGATATTACGATATGTCACCAAATCAATCAATAATAAATAACATATACACTGGTTTACACCTGAAAAAATGTGGTTTAGAGGTTTAGTTACACTCTAATAAAGCCACCAGTGTGTACAGTGCTGGTTTTGGATAAGAAATACAAGAGAACAGGTACGCTGCACATGCAATTTTGAATTTTAAACAAACTATTTCCAAGAGATGTGACTTTTATACACGTTATTTAATGGGAAACATTTGGAAAATGAGTTTGGGAGCCAGAGAAATATTGACCTGGGTCACGACCCGGTCTTTGGTAAACACTCTTGTAGATGACAGCAGTGGACAGGCTGATTTGAGCTTGTTTTTGCCTCGTGACGCGCGTTTGAACAGCAGTTAGCGCCGCTCCTGGCCTGCACCGTGGACACACAGTGGACAGTCAGCGTTTTCCATGGCCGATTCAAGAGCTTTGTTTGTGTTTGTCTAATTGCATTGCTTCCACAGGCCGGCCACAGGCAGGAGGAGTGGAGAGCGAGAGAGAGAAAAGAAGGGCGAGATGGTGAGAATTTACAGAAAGGACGGAGGCTGACTCAACTGCTGCCAACTCAGTTTAAAGGAAAGCGGGGTGGTGGGGGGTAAAAGGCATCAAAGCATAAAACTTCTTCGCTCCAAATTCCTTCACAAAGTTAAAGCAGTGTGACATTTATTTGACACACAACTTTCTCATTCATCAGTATTTATTTTAAGAACGGCTAAATCAACAAGATTTTATGTTGAACATTCTTGCACTCTGCTGTTATTACCGTACTGTTGCTAATCTGTCCCCTCGTTTATTGTTTAATGTGATTTGCAGATCCTCTCCACCGCAGCTGACAAGCACCAACCGCTCTTGATTGGATCACGGACGTGGCTGCCCCTGCTGCTAGAGTGTTCCAACGCAGTCCAGAAAACAAAAATCTAGGGCTCTTCAGTGCAGTGTACTCTGTGGTTTTTGTTGAAGATCATTAAGGACTCTCTATAAATAAATAGCGCAGGTAGCTGAGAACAGGCCGTTGTAGTGCACTCACTGTGTGTTTCACAACAAACTGCTACTCAGTCAAGACGTTCTCTCTCGCGTCTGTTGTGTAGTTTTAGTGGTTGTGGCAGCAGTGAAACATAGTTTATATGGTATATTATCCCACTTGCTATAATGTGGTATTCATGCTGTATATTTGCAGGAAGTTTCGCTAAAGGGCGCCCTCTCCAAGAGGTTTATTTTATTTATTTACAGAACAGTGCACAATTAAATGTGGTTGCACCACATTTAAGCTAGCTGCTTGTTTGCATTTGTTGTCCCTGGGCTAGAGGAACAGGTAAGCAAGACAACAACAAAAGATAAAAACAATATTTCAAAGGTCAGTATAACATCTCGTAAGCAAAGCGTAAACTCAGCAAAATAAAAATCTCAAGAATTGACAAATTACAATTGGGATAAACCAGGAAAAAACAAACAGCATAAAAAGTTAATGATGTTGACAACAAGAGATTCTTTGAAAATTCAAATTTAAATTCTCCCTAACCCATGCTACAGGTGAGTTAGCAAAAGAACTGCTAACCACAGGTGTCACTAGCTATTTGGTTAAGTGCTAAAGTTGTTAGCAACGTTACTGAGCCATATGTGACCGACTGAAACATATTTTTGGTATTTTATTATATTTTCCATGTAACTAGGGGTGGTTTTATGAGAGATGTGCCGGCGGTGAGTCACAGAGCCAAAGCACTGTGTATAAATACTGTGTAATAATGTCTATATACAAGCATACGTACACTGTAAGTAAAATAACTGTTAGCAATTGGTGTTACAAGCAGGCTACTATTTGCTTAAGTGCTAACAATGGCCCAAATACTAGCAAAACAGATCTTCAGTTAGCCAGCGAGCTAACAAACATATTTATTACATGTTTCATGTCGTAGGTGGCTAGCTAACTAGCCTTTGTGCTAATACACCTTGCTGTACTTTTCATTGTGCTGTGTCCACTTATTAAACTGTGACTCACACAAAAACACACGTCTCCTGCTCACTTTAAATAAAAACACACAACACAGACTCAGGACATGTTTGAACCAAAGCTACAACCAATCACTGAAGACTGTAGACTATTAAAAACAGGAGCAATAATTTGATATAACCGATTTTTTTCTTTGCACACTTTTCCTGTATATGAACATTGTGGTGCATCTGAAGACTGTATGTTTAAGTCTCACACACGTCATCAGCTGCTCTTCCAAAAACCACAGACAGCCACTTACTGCAAATAACGTCAGAGAAGCTAAAGTTAAACATGAAATAACAAACAAGCGCAGTTAATGGTAGTCTGTTTTATACGTAAATGGATTTTAAAAAGGTTTGCAGACATATTAACCATAAAAACTAGAGGTCGACGGATATGGGTTTTTCTAAGGCCAAAGAAATCTGACTTTTTCTCTCTCCCTCTGATAAAATACAACAGCTTAATAATAACAAATGATACACAGAATAGTTTAAATTGAATAAGCATCACTTCTACAAACAGCATGTTATGTCTTCACTCTTGTACACTTATATATTTTAAGTAAAAAATGATGTATCAAGCAAAAATTTGATACAGCAGGTAATCGGAAAACTAAACTTTATTGAATAAACTTTTGGATGGAAAATAGAGTTTCTGAGAATTAATTAAATAATAATAATTTATTTTCATTTTTTTCCTATCCTTGGAAAATTGAAAACACCCTCTCTTTTATACCTTTTGGTTGAAAACATTGTCAACAACAATGCGCTGAACTATTTGTCTGATTGATTTAAACAATCTGTTTTCTATTTTTATAAATTTATTTTGTCCAAAAATTGACGACTGCACCTCAAGTTTCGCGTCACATTAATTTGCCAAATCATTTTGTTCAAACTGACTTGATTAAAAATAAATCCTGTGTAAACATGGTGACAGCTTTTTCCTTTCACTCTTTTTTAACAAACAAATTAATTTCTGATGAGAATGAAGAGCAGATTAATTACCTTTAAGGTGCTATTACTAAGAAAAACATTGGAGAAAAGTAAATAACGAAACATATAATACAACTAAAGTTCAACAACTGTTCTACTAAAGATAATGTGTATTTTACGGCTTTACACTTTACATGTCGGTATAAAAGAAGAACAATATACTGTAAACATGTCAGACTCAGATAATGGATGGATGAATGGGTGTCAGTGTGGTTTATTTAGCAGATCACAGCATGACAACCTCATGAAACTGCTCAAGAAACTTTGGCAAGGCCGGGAAGGAAATCACATTTACGAATAATTTCCATTTACTGATAATTTAAGGACATTCTGACCAAAAACAAAAAAAGATCTGAACCGAAAGCTTTAAACTGACGCATTTTTCCCCCGACCTACATTAAATTACAGGAGAGCCAGTTTAATGTCGACGCTAAATAAATCTCCCAGTTAAAACCACAGATGCTGCAAACAGGTTCATCCAAGCAATAAGTACCGACAGGCATAGGATTATCTTGCTATGTTGGCACACACACCTGCGACAATACTGCCCAATAATCCGCTGCCTCTGGGTCACTGTTGATTAATTATTAATTGGTTTCAAACAACATGACGAGCAATCAAGTACCCGAAGCCCTTTTTTGTTGTTGTTGTTGTTGTTGTTGTTCTGTTTGTGTTGTTTTACAGCAGACACTGATCTGACCAGAAGCTTGTGGGGCTTCAGGGTCATAAGGTGCCAAATTAAAAGGGTAATAAACTCCTCAGCAGCTCCATTGTGCCGCTCTGGTATAAATAGCAGCCGGGTGTTCTGATAAAAAAATATTTTCCTCGCAAACACAATAGTTGAATTCATGCGCGGGATTGGGCCCGGCCATGCCATGCGGTACACCGTGGCTGTGAGTGCAGCAGTCACAAGCTGCCAATGAGAGCATAGGCCTGCTCTGTCAGAGAACAGCATGGTATTCACCGCCCACAACCACCCACCCATTCACCCATTCACCACCAAGCTCCAGTGGCAAATACCCCCCGCCCCCACCCTCAACATGGAGGCTCAGAGAGGGTTTAATGTGCCACTGAGAGACTGACAGACAGACAGTCAGACAGACAGTCAGAGGTCTGTCACATGGTCTGGTCAACACCTTCTCTCTAATCTCATTTGCTCAGTATCAGTCCCATCAGACTGACCTCGGCCACCGCAGAAATAAATAAATCAAATAAGCCAACAGATGTTCATCAATTTGTCATTTATACCCCCAACCCACCTCCCCTCCCCATTCTTTCCTCATGTTACTGTGTCTAAAACAAATGGCCCAGGTTCAAACCCAGGAAGTGAGTATTATTAATACTAGGAATGGGAACATGATTGTTCAGTTACCGGAACTAGTCATGAAAAACAATCAATGACTGCATCTTTTGGAATGAGCTGATGACTAATTGACCCAATTTGTGGTGCATCTATTACCACAAGGTGGCAGAAGTAGCAGGCGGAGTTTGGTTCGTGGACTGCACATGTAATTACAGAAGTGATGGAATTTAACAGAGTCATTGAATGCATCTCCAATGCTGTCAACCCTGCATTACTCACACTAAGTTTCATGCGCTGGAGTGTCTGATGTAAAATATTGATATTTGATATTTTCGGATAATCCCCAGTGACTGTCCAATGTCATTTCAGCTTGCGGGGTTCTTGGTTGACACAAAATTCAAGGACTTTCCAGGACCAATTCCCTCAAATTCAAGGACTAAATGTGCTGACACAGCTTCAGATGGGAGGGCAACTTGCACGCTCTGTATCTGGACAAGTGATTGTCCTTTTTGGGATCTTGGTCAAAGTCAGTCTTTGTCTTTGGTGAGACAGAGATTCTTGGAATTTGCATTTCCCAGACATCATGTTGTCATCTCACTACTTGCTCATTGTTCTGCACGGAATCTCATGTCAGCGGCGGAGAGAGACAGTGGACAGTGTCCACAACACCGCTAGTAATTACGACTCAGTTAACTTCTTTCTTGCACAACATTCAAGCACTTTCAATGACCCATGATTATAAAGGGTGATTTTCAAACACTCTCAAGGGCCTTTTTTTTCCAAATTCAAACTTTCAAGGAATTCAAGGAACCATGGAAACTTTTAGCCATTAGCATTTGTAGCAAACATTGCTGTTTCACAACTTGGGACAGCTTTAATTATTTTCTATTTCATAATTTGGATCAATTGGGTAAAAAATAGGGGGCTAAGTAAAATATACATATTAGTAAGCAGTGCCTTTGTGATGTCAACATTCATGCATGACTGAACAACCACTGGCAATTGTAACAGTGTTAATTTGCCCAGGGAAAAAAATCCCCGCTAATTTTAGATCAAAGGCCAAAGTGACAAAAGAAATGATGATGAAGAAATGATTGTGGTCATAGTGGCGGTAGAAGAATAAAGCTAATAGTCGGGGAAAGAAAGCCAGACAATCCTCCCCACTGTCTGAAAAAGTAAAAGTAAAAGGAGAGACAATGAATGCATCATTGTCTCATTGTCTTTCCTCCTCCTGGGCAGAGAACCAGCACTGGCAGACACCAGTATGCAGATAAGTGCAGCTGATAGCACGTTAAAAAACCTGTTTCTCCTCTCAGGGAACAGCCGCACTACTGGCTGCTCACCTTTAACCTACAAGGTAACGAACATGCACTCTGTTGTAAACACATTACGACATCGTAGGCGCCTGTTATGCTGATGACAGTGAAGTCTCGATATGTCCCCGATGCGCTGGCTTACGCAACTGTTCTGTGCCAATAAGGAAAAACCTGACTGCAAAATTCAAGCCCTGATTATTTACGTGGGGGAGGAGGAGGAGGAGGAGGAAAGGAAAAGTCTTTATGTGCAAACAAAACATTGTGCAAATTGTCTTTGGCCAAGTGTGAAAAAGATTGAGCACTGGAAATGGGGTCAGTGGACTAATGAACTGCACTGGCATTTGGGCATTTGGAAGGATGGCAATTATATACCCCAAAAAACAACCTGCTAATAGACAAACAATGACAACACAAAAGTTGTGTTTATTTGTCTCTTGTCTTTGTCTTTGTGGAGATAATGTGTCAGGTGACCAGGGGCCCAAACATTCCAGAAGATCTATGTAGACGATTCATGAAAGGGTATGAAATGTTAATCCTTGTGATTTGATGTGATGAATGTTTCCAAAAGTATGAATCACAATGTCCTCAAATGTTTTGTTTTGACCACAAACCAAAGTTAATTAAGTTTTCCTGTCACAGGGAAGCAGAAAAACCACAGCATACTCACACTTCTGATTTCAAGAAGCTGAAATCAGAGGAGTTGTTTTTATACATATCAATAAAAAACAATTAATCAATGCGTCAGGGTTGGTAAAGGACTCATTTAGTTGATGATTATTAAACAATCCTACCAGAAAACACACCATTTGAACTACTACAATGGGTAAACAATTTTTCTGTGTGATGTTCTTTTAACCGACTTTGACAATCTTTTAATGCGCTTTATAAATGAAATGTATTACTATTATTTTTGCTCCACTGTGGAGGTGTTCTGGTGGTCCAAGCATCACTTCCTACTGACGCTGTGTCGGAGAATAAGGACCGCTGATTGTCGCAGCACCGTTGCATCACCCTATATGAAAGTGTAAGGCTAAGCTGTGCATTCGTTTTTATATCCTCAGTAATCCTGTTTAAATTCCCTTTAAGCGACGGTGTTGTTCGTAAACAAGGACAAGGTCTCAGCGCAAAATTACAGCCAGCGAGGTCTTCACACACAAACGTCTCGGTTCAGGAAAGGAGAAGATTACCAAAACTGTGCATTCATTATATGGCCAAAGTAATCACGTTTGCATCCCTTCATTGACTTAGAGCACAGCGAGGATAAGGTTTGTGTGAGAGCGATCACAACATACTCATTTGCAGAGTCTCATGTTGCTGAAAAAGGAGATTACTGAGCGTCTTGATTTCCTGACACTGAATATGTCATGTCAATGCCGTGGATCCTCCGACAGAAGTTTGGATGAGGAAACGCAAGAGACATTGATTAAAAGCTTCCGCTTCCACCCCCTCCACGGTTCACTTGACCGGCTTCAAAGTTGGCAGGCGACTTACTAAGCCGGTGTCCTTCGTAAGTCACCTGCCGTGTGCAACACTGACTTTGACGTTGTTTGGATTTGAAATGCAAGATATATTGGTAGAAATGTGACAGATGTATAGCTAAACCGGCACATACTGAATGGTTACAGTGCTAGTTTGTATCAATTCTGCAGATTTAAAATGGTGACACTGTCGCGACAAGGTATCTGGCTCTCAGAAGCTGTCACCTTCAACAAATAGTTGAGTTGTGGCAAAACAAAGCTGGCAAAAAATCTCTGTATTTGCTAATCTATCAACAAATATGCACGAAGAATCTGTTGGTGACTTACGAAGTCTTACTAAGACTTTATATCCGTAAACGAGCCAAAAAACAGGCACATATTGAATGGGTTTACCTGATACAAATTCTGAAGATTCAAACTAGTGACACTGTAGCAACAAGGTACTTGGCTCTCTGAGGCTGTCACC
This sequence comes from Solea senegalensis, assembly GCF_019176455.1. Taxonomy (NCBI): domain Eukaryota; kingdom Metazoa; phylum Chordata; class Actinopteri; order Pleuronectiformes; family Soleidae; genus Solea; species Solea senegalensis. The sequence goes on from NC_058029.1 coordinate 4,594,046, forward strand.
TTCAGAGCCAGGGAAACTCTGGCCGTCTTAAAGGAGCTTTTTCGCTCACAGCGAGTTGTGGCCGATAAGAATCCATCGAGAAACATACGTTTTTTTTAACTGTGTCATTGTTTCCAAATGTCTCAGTTTTTGCTTATCCATCAAAAAAGGTCTTCATTCATGCTTATCTATGTGTAAATGCCACGAAAAATCTGTCTGGTATTGTTTCTTGACTGTCCAAGAAAGACAGTGACTTACTATGGGTGCCGACTTTAACGTTTGTTTGGCTAAGACATTCAAGAGATATCAGTAGAAATGGCTAAAAGAGCTGTATTGAATGGTTACAGCACTTATTTATAACAATTCTGCAAATTCAGACTAGTGACACTGTAGCAATAAGCCATTATTTCACATCATGATTATAAAGAAAGGGGGAAAAAAAAACAAAAGAATGTTACAGATAAAAAGAAATTAACATTTTCCTATAAAATATACCACTTTGTCTGCACTGTATCTAAAGCTGTTCGCCATATGGTCTTCAAAGAGTGGAATTTATTTGTTGAGCCTCGTCGTTATTTACCTCCGAATCGCGTTTCATAACCTCACCATCTGATTCAGACGGTCCTGAGCGTTCCACAGCGAGGCAGACTACAAAGCAGATGGATCAAATGAGCATCTTTGCGAGGCGACCTACCGTACCAGTTCCCCGCATATGAAGAGAGAAACTGTTGTGTGTTGGGGGGGAGGGGTCACGAAAGCTGCTCAAAATGTCGTAAAATGACCACTGTGTGTCGTCAGAGATAGCAGATTATTTAATTTATTGTTCAGGGTTGGCGTTTAGTCTGTTGCTCCACCTACTGCCACGCAACTCTGAGCACTTTCTTTACTTTTCGTTACTGCAGGTACGGGTCGCAAACGTAGAACGTCAGAGCTTCTCTCATACACATTGTAAATGGATATTAAACGTAGCACAAATATGACTTTAGCATCTTCTCATCATGTGATGATGATAATATAAAAATAATATAAAACTTTGAAAAGTAATGATTCTTTTCAAAGTGGATGAATCTGTAAATGATTTACTCAACTAAAAATGTTTTGTTGTTCGGTTTTTAAAATACTAATAAAAACTTAAGTTCTTCAACTTTTTTGATTATGTGTAGCTGAGGAACAAAGGAACTATTCAAATGTATTGTTTTAATAATTGAACAATACTTAATAATCAATTACCTAGTGGCAGTCCTAGTAAAAAATAGAAATAAAACAGTGGAACGGCAGCTATTTTAGTGCTAATGCTAACGATTATTTCCGTAATTGATTATTACGAATGAATGAGAATGTTCTCAGACGTCTTTGTTTTGTCCACAAACCAAAATGACTCAGGATTTCTTTGTTTGTGAAGACGCTGAAAAATCGGAGAAACCACTCAAACTTATTAATCGATTATCTAAATAGTTGACGATTCATTTAGTAATCGATTCAATGTTTCAGCCTTAAGCTTTTTTGTCTCCTTCCCAAAACTTTAGCAACCTGAATCTTTTAAATCACTTCAAACTGGCCTTTATTACTGCCTTTATAACATTATTATTATTATTACTATTATATTAAATAAATCATGTTGATGTGAGTGTGATTTCTTATCAGAGTGGATTGTTTTTGCCAGATTGTGTCTCCGTCCTCTTTTGTGAGGACGTCAGCGGCGGAGCTTCGGCAGAGAGAGAGAATCTTGCCAGTGTGAATCATACATGCCAGACAATTAATCTCTATGTCGAGCTGCGACACGGGGGGAAGTCTTCGCCAAACAGCGAGCGTTTTTTTCCTGAAGAGGGAGGTCGCGACCTCTGCAGATACAATTCGACAAGTCGACAACAATAACAGACTGACGGCTAACACGGCGCACATTGTGGAAGGACGAGGCATGACTGTGCAGGAAACGTCCCTCTCTCTCTCTCTCTCTCTCTCTGTGTGTGTCAGCAATCGCTCTCTGAAACAATGGCCGACCAGTTCTGTGTGGCAGTTTACGTCATTGGCTGGCAAACCGATAAAGTGTGCAGGGAATTTTCCAGCAACCAAACAGAGGCAGATGGAGCATAAAGAATAACCAAAGGCAAATGACCAGTCCATCTAAAATGGAGCACATTAAACATCTGTGTGGCCACAATTTCCTCTTTTCTTTTTCTTTTTTTTTCCCAGCCGCACGTTTTGTTCTTTTCCAGCAAAGTTTAGTGCTGTCGCACAACACGGTAACACAACCTCAGAGGCTTTTTTTTTTTTTTTGTCACACCTTGTTAATCCCTATGAGGCAGATTGTAATGACCGAGTATGTGCCGTACAAACACGGCCATGATTTATAGATTGAGCAACATCACTTTATCTCATGAAAAATAAAAAGGGGGGAGAAAAAAAAAAATCACGTTTTGAATACATCATAATTAAAGTGACATTTTGTTCTCTTTGTCTTGGGATTGTGCGCGCGTAGGAAATGGCAGGAAATCAAGTCGCTGATGATGCTACAGTACACAACGCCTCTTTGTATTAAATATTAGTACAGTTGAAATTGCACCATAATCCAGTTTCGCCTGGTGGTGGGCTGATATTTGGGCGGCGGCGGCGGCGGCAACACAGCATGTTCAAACACGGCTCTCCCACCCAATAATTTACTCCTTGTTTATAATCTCTTCTGTTCGATACTGCTCAGGCAGATGGAGGATGAATGCACAGAAGACAACAAACACTGCTGCGGATGGACGGGAGATAAACAGCGGCGGGCGGGCGGGCGGGCGGCAAACACGGCGCAGCACCTACGTGGAAGTCTGATTCCGTCAATTACAAGAGCTTGATTGAGATTTAATTCAAAGCTGGGGTTTAATTGCTAATATCAAAGCATAATTAAGCTGATAAATCATGACTGATCTTATTGAATTAGGGATTGAAATAGCGCAGAACCGGCAAATTGTCTATGTCAGCTAAATAAGTGTTCTTAATTGGCTGACAAGTTTGCTTCAGATGCTAATGAAACTAATTCTCAAATGAAAAAAAGAAAGAAAGAAAGATAAGTTGAGAAATAAAAGCAGTTGTTGCTCGTTACGGCAGCTACAGTTGTTTTGAAATCGTCTCAACTACAACGGGAATGCGCTCGTGTGTGTGTGAGGTAAAAGTTGAGTCAGAGCTCGGCGTACTGCAAAGAACTCAGGACAGACACACAAGCAGCACTCCTAATATCTCCCCATGTAATTCCCTCCCTCTCTCACACACACACACACACACAGAGACTCTCTCCCTCTCTCTCAGACTGCATCTGCCGGAGCTGGTGGCTGTAGTTAAATTGAAATATTTCCCGGCGTGTGTCAGAAGCATGCAGAATGGTAATTATGACAGATCTGATTAGGCGGGCCGAGTCGGGCGGCTCCGGGCTGCAGGTGCGACCTTGTGCATTCCTGCGTGTGTAAATAAAATTAATTACAAGCGTAGGGGGCGCGCGGCGCGTGACATCAGCGCGCACAGGGGGGACTCCCACGGGGGGCACCCTAATGGAATATTTTCCCCGAGTCTAATAATACAGTTGGTATTGACTTGAGGTAATTAGGGGGATCATTAAAGCGCTTTTCCCGGCGTATTTGCCTGCCTGATCAGATTAGCGAGAATGGGCCTCAGAACAAGCCCTGTGTGGTCTGTCAGGAGGAGAGGAGACAGTGGGAGAGAGAGCGGGTTAGCTAGCTAACACGTTTGCAGGGAAGGGGAGCGTCTACTCGACACCGTGCCGCCGCCGCCTGTCACCGGGGCAGACGCGCCATCTGCTAACAAGCCAGCAAAAGTGCAGGGGGTGGTTGGGGTGAGAGGGACGCGCACGGGTTCAGAGAGCGGTTCCCTAAGAGGAAGGAAAAGTGACCACTTCATTAACCGCTAGGTCGGTTAGCTGGTAAACACCTGCTCCAGAGCAGAGACGATTTGTCCTGCGATAACGCAGTGGATTAAAGACGGCTCCACACTAGGGGGCTGTCAGTTCTCCCAAATCTTAAATCAGGTATGTCCAAAATCCGTTTTATAATGTATTATTCATGGCCAGGGACAGAGTGGGACAGAAAACCAGCCCTGGTCCCATGTGTTGTCCACGTTAGCTCAGCTGGTGAGGAGTTGTCCTCACCAGGATTCACAACGCAGTCATGACAGACTGATGCATTTACCACTTATTATGTTTTCTGAGATTTGTGGCTTAAAATGACAAATGTGGCAATGAAAATAACAGTGTATTTGTATGTAACTGTTAAAAAAAGGGACCGTCGGCCCCCGGGAACCTTCACATGATCAAATCTGGACCTGGTTTTTGGACACTCCTGTCTTAGATGAAGATATTTGAAGACACAAACGTGATTTTATTCATTATTTTTCTGACGGGTCAAGACGACGTTATTACTTCACATTAGGGGTCGGGAATCACAGGGTACGATATGATACGTGGTTCACGATACCAATAATATCACGATACAACCATTCTGTGAGAATCACTATATCGCGAGACAATCACATAGCGATAGGATTTCTCTCTTTATTCACAACACAGAGAACAAAGTGCACAAAGTCTTCTAACGTAGCTTTCTTTTCGCTACCATTAGCCCGCTGTAAACTGCCACTTCTTCAGTCAGGTAACTTCCAAGTTTCCCCTCATTTATTTGAGCAGCGCCACCGCGAGGAGACGTGAAGTAGCGACGCCACGCGAGTGAAACCGGCAGAGACTGTTTACTTTAGAACGCCTTAATTCGTTCATTTAAAATATCGTAATCTGCCTTAGCATATTGTACAAGGAAGGACGTCGATATATCACCAAATCGATACTTTGACCCGCCCCTACTTCAGATGGTCTGATGCACTTCGAGGCTGAATTGGGATTTTACGTGTCGGGTTTGGACGTTCCTGAGTTAATACCACATATTTAACTATTTTTAAAAACACAACAATCCAAGTTTATAAAAAACAATTGTGCTCCCAAAGGGAAGAAATAACAAGCAGACTGTGCTTAGTGAAGCAATTATGTGAAATTAAGTGTTTTTGGGGTCGTGTTGGAGTTTTTAAGAAATCCAATCCAGTGACCAGGACTGTACTGTACCAGCTCACGCCTGCTGTAGATATGACAATTCGACGTCCTCTCGCTTTGGGCAGTGGAGACGGAGGAAGGCGAGGAGGAGGAGGAGGAGGAGGAGGAGGAGAGAGTGAGCTGTGCGTTTGGAGACAGATGGGGTGAGAGGTGGCATGTGAGGCGTAAGTGAGAGAGATGGCAGGAGAGGCACAAAGTGCTGTGGGCATGCTCAGTCAGCGAGACCCTCCGTGCTCCTGCTACGAGGAGGAGGAAACCGACCGGTGGGAATTCCACTGTCCATTAAACAATAAGAGAAAGGCTCATTTCAGAGGAAAGGACTTAACTGTTTGCAAGATAATTCATTCGCTAAATTAATTATTCAGACAGCTCAGTCTCCGGTTCAAGAAATTGTGTCTTTAATAATAGAGAGGATCTGGCCCAGCCTGTTTCCCATGGCAACCTAATAACCAAGCAGGCACGAGAGATAAATAAATAAATCAATTAATAAACAGTCATGGCCCCTTTTAGATCCCTGAGGGCCGCGATACGCTCACTCTGATCTGCCTGATTTCAGAAGGAGTGAGTCCACAAACTAAAAATTACAGACGCTTTTAGAGCCCCGTCCCGTCATAATGAAGACAAAGATGAAGGAATTTCACAGCAGCAGCAGCAGCTCGACAAGCAGACATCGTCTGATAACATCTCCCACTGTGATTCAAAGGTCTAGTGTGAGATATGGTGGCCTTCACAGACCATAAATGCACTGTGAGTGCACTGCACTATTGGTTATTTTTATTTCACAGCACATAAATTAAATTAAACTATTAGGTCATCACAAAAAAAACTTTGTCAAAGTTTCCGAGTGCAAAAAATTGGCGGGATTATTCGGCCCACCTGCTGCCTAAAGTACATAATTAAAGCGTATTCTAAGGCCGTTTCACTGGATTAGTACGACGCACATTAATCTACAAAACGGCAGAAAGCGTCAACGTAAATATGCTGGAATTAAGACGACGGCGGGACATCAAGAGAAGAACAACCTACAGTACGGGGTAAAGATGTGTCGTAAGCCCTGAGAAGAGGCTTCAGAGGAGAGTTACTGTATGTAAATGTATGAAAACATGAATGCTCTTTGTTTTCAGCCAGTGTTTTGAAGGTCCCTGGTAATATGAGCCGCTAGTTTGTTCCATGAATGTGAGTCTCTGACGGGCAACGGCCGTTTGACTAAATTTAGTCCTGCGCCGCGGCACATTACAGCCTCCACCGCTGTTGTTGCTATTAATATTTGATTCTTTTTTTTGGTATGAAATCAGTAAAAGGTGGGAAGTGAAGCCCGTTTAAAAAAAACAAACAAACTAAAAGATGCCGATCCATGGCAACGCCCGGAGTGTGCTACCTACTTATGACGATGATGTATAGGTTTCCTGTCCAGAGACTTACATACAAACATATTAGTATGTACAAATATAGTATATACACTATACTAGTATAGTAGCACAAACTTGTTAGTATTGGTATGGCAAGTACATTCAATTTCTGCGGACCTTTAACGCCGTGATTGTTCATGTTAAACACGACTCTGAGCCCGAGTGGCTCCTCACAGACAAACCTCAGCGACAACCGACGAGAACAGACACTCGGAAAGGTCAGCCATCTGCCCCGCTCCCCCCCCCAACCCCCACTCTTGGATGGAGCCGGGTGACACAGGCACGGTGCGTGTACGTGAGATTCAAGCCTTTTTCGTACAAGAAACGACTGTGAAGCAGATTCCACCTCCGACAGGAAATGAGCCACTTTAAAACGCAGACAGGAAGCAGTTGTCGTGTCACCTTCCCTTCGGTGTCTCCACCACCGTCTCCTCTCCCCTCCTCCCCTCTGAGGACTGCCGTGCCAGGCGGGTGCAGGGTGACAGATGGCATACACCATCCTCCCCCACCACTCTCTCCACCCCCCAGCCCCCCCCCACTACTGCACCAGCCCCCCTGACTGGCCCCCCCGGTGGCGCAGCGGCGGACCAGATCAGTGCCATTCTGTCTCATTAGAGCCTGGCTAATTAGTGTAGCCTCTTCCAGGGGAGAATGAGGGAGAGAGAGAGAGACACAGGAAGGGAAAGGAGGGCGGTGTTGGTGGCGGCGGAGACTGTGTTCTGTACTCGACTGGTCATTGAGGAGTCGGAGGGCTTTGAGCCCTGTGGTGCACCGGGCTCCCTGGGTGCTTGTTTTATGACAGCGGGGACTCTGATTCCATCCGCTGCGTAATTCCTCTCAGCAAGCGTCGGGGATGTTTAGACACAAAAGTTGTGTCAAAGGAATGGCCTACCCCTCCCCGCCCACCCCCCCTCCCCGCCATGAGCTGCTCTGCCATCCCACCCTCAGCTAACCTCCCATCACTCAGCCGAACACTAGCCGCCCTCTCTGCCAGGCTAGCCAACACAGCAAGCCTCCGCCATTACCGTGAATGAGGACAAAGCACGCCTCCCACCCCCCCGCGCTCGCTACATAGCACTCTTAGTCCGACTGAGCCAGTTAATATTGTTGACATCAACCGGCAGGCGTTCCGCTTCATAGCGTCCACCTCTGCAAGCTGAGATGAAATGGACCGTTTGGCAAATACAGCCACGTCTGCCAGTGACATCACCGCAGCTGAGCAAGTGACACAAAGCTGTTTCTCCAAGTCTGACGTTTCCTGGAGCAAAAGTGGAGGAAGGGAGATTCTGAGGTGTTTGGGCTACAGATCACGAATAATAGGGGTGTGAAAAAAAGAACCCTAATACCAATCTGCAATCCGTTATTACTATGAATCAATCAATGCCCTGTCTTTGATTGTTTTAAATCTGTTTAATGACGCTGTTAAAAGACAGTCAAAAACAGATCTTGCAAGACTTGGATCCAGAGTTACAGACGTTCTAGGTCTATTTTCGGATAATAACGAGTTCATGTGTTTGTCTTGGCATCACAATCACGTCCACCTGATGATTTTTGAGAAAGTTCGTGTACTGAAAGAGCTACAGCGGCAGCACACGGGGCACCGCATCGAGACAAAGGCTCAAAACCATACTTCACTTCTGTGGTCGTGAGGAGACGGTTCCTACAGATAAAACCAAAGTGTCTAGAACTTTGCAAGATTACAGACAGCTTTATGAGGCCATTAAGAAAGAAGTCGTTTTCCTCGCTTTAGCATTCTGCAATCAACTGTTCTGACGTCTTGTTCGGACAAACTGAGCACTAACACCTCCATTGTTGACCGTTGTGTCGCACCGTCTCGTACGACGTCACGCTACATATCTCACTGACACGACCATCAGGCAAAGCACACACCCAGCCTACCAAGTCAAGCTACTGTTCTCAGTCGAAACCAAAGCCTGACTCAGGGCTTTGCCGTTCTAAACCGGAACCTGTACTGCACCTCAAATAGACTGATGTGCTTCTAGGATTTATGTGGTTCCACACAGTAGATGGCAAAGTCATGGAGAAAAATCTGCTGACTCAGCTGTTAGCTCCATCTAACAGTTAAGGGAAGTTAGCGGCGCTAACAAAGTCGGCGGAGGCATCACAACACAAGAGTCTGTTGCCGTTTTTGTCGCGCTCAGCAGAGACAGGAAAGAAAAGCGAGACGACTCAACTCACGTAACGACATAAAGGACAATTATCAACAACTAAAGTCAATATTTTCTTCTATAACATTGACTACTATCCTTACTGTAATCCTGTAATCCTGAGTTGAAATTATTTGTCTGAAGCAGGTAAGACACGGCAACATGAGAAAATGAAATGCCCCTGAAATGCCATTTTATTTGAAATATTACGTGCATGAGCGTCTCTGTCTGAGCTTCACTTTATATTTACACTGTCAAAAATGTTTATTCAGACATTAACAAGATAGGATTAACTAAGTTAAAATTCAAGTTCATTTTTGTCCTAAAAATTTGAATTAAAAATTCTACGATTCTCTAGTCTTTGTCATGAAATATCTATTTGAAGGTCAGGTTCCCTAAACCACGCCCAATGAATAACGATCGTCACTTTATCAAAGTGTGAATGAAATATGTGCGATGATAAATCAGAAGAACAGGATTTTAAACATATGTTTATATAAAGGACATGTTGAGGCTCGAAGAGTGAAGAGCAAGCATTAATCTGATGGAGTAATATGGATGGGGTTAGAGTCACTGCTCTATAGTTACTACTCTGGCAGTAAAAGTGTGATTGAAATGCAACATTGAATACATGAGAGGAGGAGGAGGAGGAGGAGGATGGGAGATGGGGCAGTTAAGGGCTGGCAGAGGCCTGCTGTGGTTACGAGCCCTGAGAGAGGACGGGATGGCGTCGGTCCAGGAACAAACCGCCCTCCCTAACTCAAAAAAACAAAAAAACAAAAACACCCACACATCGACACCAACGGGCGTTGAAATCTGCCTGCACATGATTTACCTGTTCCATTCACACTCACTCTCCTTCCTCTCTTAAACCTTGTGATCTGGGATGCAAATCGGCTCCATGTACGTATCCATACGAGTCACTTTTTATTTATTAATGACGACATTTTAAGACAAAAACAGCCTGTGTGTCACGTGACTGTTCAGGAACACGGCACGTGAATGTTTACTACGTTTTAGAAAGTGAGACTAAATAGCTAATAGTCGAGATGTGTCTAACAATTTTGCCCAGAAAAATGCAGCCTTAGTGTTTTCAAACAGTATTTTTTCAACTTCTCCATTTTGGGCCTCTAAAACGCTGAGTCATGGCACTTTTCTACGACACAGTTATAGCATGACTTGGCTCTACGTGGTACCTCCTGCTTTATGTGACGTCGACAGAATTACCGCACTTTCTAAAAGCAAAACCATGCTAAAAAGGCTAAAAAATAAAGCAAAACAAAGGTACATTAAGGCGCTTATAAAACACATGTAACCCAAAATGACAGGAAACAGTCGTTTCTAACTTAACTTAAGTGGCAGTTTGGTCTTTGGAAAACTGAGTCGAGTAGAACCGAGTAGATCGAGAAGTAAAAGCACCATGAAAGCATCTGCAGCAGAATTGGTGTGTTTTTTAAAGAAAACAGTTGAGTGTATTTGATGTATCCTGAGTACGCAAACGTATACGAGCGGTACCAATGACCCTGTGGTCACCTTATCTTGATTCCTGGGAAACCCTGAGCTGAGCTTCCGAGGCAGAGGTGATGATGAGGCCTCTTCTCCACCCCTCCCCTCCCTACAATTACTTCCCTGGACCCCATATGGGCATCCAGCCAGCTGAGCCCATCCTCCACCACAGTCACCAAGTGCTGGCATGGTACACGGAGCTCCTCGGATGGTGGTTGTTTTACAACCCCCCGTGTGGAGCTGGGACGCTTTTGTGACACGTTTAAACGCTTTTGTTTAAATAAACATTTGCTTTTCATACATTTCAGAAGAATATAAATGAGAATATTTTCATTCATATGTGAAATAATTCCATGGATGTTGAAGATAACTAAAATATGCCTATTATTTTTACTACATGACCACATTTATGTATTTTATAAATAAATGAAGACTGCATTTATGCAGGTGTTATTAAGGAAATGTGAAGTTAAAGGCTTCTAAATGACTATATATTTTTCTACAACTGACTTTAGACACTATTTTGTAAACAGGCGAGCGCGAAACAACTGCTCCATTGTATGATTGCCATTATCTTTTCTGCCAGTTTTTACTTCTCATTTCCACGATATTCACTTTGCTTGTTTTTCTTTGGACCGAAATCCAACAATATCCATTTTACGTTGATAAAAAAGCGGCAGATTCTCACATTTCAGAGGCAGTAAATGGCCGGGGTTTTTTTTTTTACTCTCTCTCTCTCAAAATCAAATTACTAATTAAAAAAAAATTGCTTCCATTTTTATAACCTGACAATCAAGTTTTTTTTATCAATTATACGACAGATCGCTGCAGCTCTTTCTGCGGAACAACGTAAAATGTGTGTTTGTTGTGAGTGTCGGTGACGTGATAATCTGTGTATGTACGGGAAAATACAGCTGGTGGATTAGATTATCAGTCTTCACTCTGAGTAATAACAAAACAGATATTTTAAGGATACTGTAAGTGAATCCCGGGTGCTGCAGCGTCTGGTTTTCGGGGGAGGTGGGGGGGTTCAGAGGTGACGGCGGCGGTGGAGGAGCGGTCGCCGGCCTGGCAGCGCCGGGTAGATGTGGCAACGCCGGCTGGGTAGTAAGGGGGGAGACCAGCTGCCCGGGGAGCGCCCATTACGAGATGGAGCCAGAGATAAGTGCTCTCCCAGGCCCCCTTTCACAGGCATAATTAGCACACTTCTTATCTGCTGCTCAATTCACATTCACACTCGTCTGCCATGAATGGAACGTGAAAGAGAGGCAGAAAAAAAAAAAAGAATCGAGGAGGAGGAGGAGGTGAAACGACGTCGAGAGGCAGAGGGGCAAGACGGAGAGAGAGAGGAAGAAGAAGAAGAAGAAGAAGAAGGAGGCACGGTGTGGAAACCTGTTCCCACACAAACCTTCATTTACCACTGCCTCACCCCCCTCCTCACCCACCCCCTGTCTCTCTTTCTCCAGCGTTTTCCAAGGAGTCTTTGAACTCTTGAACAAAAACAGTGGTTTGTGCATCAAACTGCAATTTGGTAAAACAAAGCTATCTGAGGCTATAATCATCCTAATCAGCAAGAAAAAAATAAAGCCTTTGCAGATATTTCCAGATTATTCCGCCCTTGGTGATCTATTCCCCCCCACCCCCCACCACAACCACCACCATCATCATCATCGTCATGCACGATTGTGGAAAAACTCGGTCTCAAATAGAGACACGAAAACCTGTAATAAAAGCTCCTCGGTGCTTCATTTTTAAATTGCTTTTAATAAAGACTTAAACTGATAGTGTGTGTGTTTGTCTTTCACACACACACACACACACACACACACACACACAGGCGTACATTGTGTGAGCTCGCTGCTCTCTGGGAGAAGATAACAGGGGCCCTCATCGGCCGCGCTGAGCTCATATAAACAGGTTTGTTTGGTGTTGAAACAGTGTGGACTGTTAAAGCCCCCAAAAAACCCATAATAAAAGCAGACATGTGTCATTATGACAGAGCAGTGACTGCGCCGACGCACGGACGTGGACAGATTTTCCGTCTTCTTTCCATTTTGATGATTTCTGTAGAGTTTCAACACTTTTATGTTGCAGTGCCCCCTGGAAAACACTCCCCCAGGATCATGGACGAGGTTTTCAGATGCCGAATGACGCCGAATAAGTCACGATAAAAGACGACTGTTTTGTTTTAAACGCAGGTGTCTGTTACCTTCACGTCTTACAGGAGCTTTTTCTTCACACCTAATAGTCACGTTGTGGCCAAAAAGAACCGATCAGTCTGACTGTTAATCGCGTGACTCTCAAACTTCAAACTTGGCAGGTGACATACTACGGTGTGGGCAGTGCCGACTTTCACGTTGTTTGGATAAGAAATGCAAAAGATATCGGTAGAAATGCGACAGAGTGCAGAATTTACATGTGTTCTAAGTTCAGGTGTCACTTTAGAGGCTGTCACCTTCATAAGCAGAGATGGGGAAACTTTGACTCATCTTCAAGGAGCTTCTCCTTCACATTGTGGCCAAAAACAACCAAACAGGAAGAGAATATGTGTAATTGTGCCATATTTTCCAAGGAACGGCCACCTGTCTGTTAACCACATAACTGTCCAACAAATCACTTGACAGGCTTCAAACTTGGCAGGTGACATACTACGGTGTGGGCAGTGCCGACTTTCATGTTGTTTGGATAAGAAATGCAAAAGATATCGGTAGAAATGCGACAGAGTGCAGAATTTACGTGTGTTCTAAGTTCAGGTGTCACTTTCGAGGCTGTCACCTTCATAAGCAGAGGTGGGGAAACTTTGACTCATCTTCAAGGAGCTTCTCCTTCACATTGTGGCCAAAAACAACCAAACAGGAAGACAATATGTCTAAGTGTGCCATATTTTCCAAGGAACGGCCACCTGTCTGTTAACCACATAACTGTCCAACGAATCACCTGACAGGCTTCAAACTTGGCAGGTGACATACTAAGAGCACCGGTGTGTGTAGTTCCAACTTTGACATTGTTTGGATAAGATATGGAAGAGATATCAGCAGAAATGCGACAGGTAGATTGCCTAAAGCGCCAAATTTTACCACAGAGTGCAGAATTGACATGTTTTCAAATGAAAATGGAGTCGTATCAATACAAAAATGTTATTTATGCATCAGATCTGCCAAAACAAGAGGCCTTCACCTTTGCAATCTGAGCTTAGGAAACTGGTCCACTAAAAAAGCTTTCCCTTCACATTGTGGCCAAGTGTCTTGGTTCTCTATGAATACAAGGAACGTCTGTCTGTCTGACTGTTAATCACATAACTGTCCAATGGGTCACTTGACAAGCTTCAAACTTGGTAGGTGACTTCCTAAGGGCACCAGTGTGACGTTGTTTGGATAAGAAATACAAGAGACATCAGTAGAAATGCGACAGATATTTTGCTTAAAGTGCCAACTTCTGCCACAGAGTGTACAGAGTAGTATGAATATGAAAATCCACCCAAACATGTTTTTTATACATCAAATCTGCCAAAAACATCTCTGTTTTTTAAACTCAGGTGTCACTTTAGACGCTGTCACCTTCACAAACAGAGCTTGGGTAACTTTGGACGTCTTACAGGAGCTTTTCCTTCAAAGAGAGCCAATCAGGAAGTGAATATTTTTAATCATCGTTTCAGAAGGCCTCTGTTTTTGCCTGTCTGTCTCTAACTGCAGCCCTGGAGTTTTCAAACTAAAACAGTGTCCCCGGTATTTACAAAAGGGCTCTAAAACGCCGCTTCTGCTGCCTCTCGTACAGCGCACAGAGTGTTTGCCTTTACAAATCAAATAAAAGTGATAAAAAAAGGTTTTTTAAGCATAGAATTTGCTGAAAACTTCAGAAACAGAACCTGAGAAAACTTAAAGGAGCTTTTGAACTTTTTTTTGACAGCAAACAGTCGAGTTATTGTGGACAAAAGGTTTTCTCTCGCTGTGTGTCTTGGTACCTGGCTCTTGGAGGCGGCCACCTTGGCGAACAGAGCCTGGGAAACCTTGGCCCTCTTCATCTCCTGCTGGATCTCGTCGTAGATGGTGGAGTTGATGTTGAGGATGCAGCTCTCCGTCTTCCCGTTCCACTCGCTCGGCAGAGGCGACGGCTTCACCTTCAACCACAGAAAACAGTTAGTTAATAAATAAATGCACGTTTTCCTACTTAAATCTATTTAAGTTACTTAATGCATGTGACTTAACATTAACATTAACATTAAGTGACTTAATGCATTTAACACAATCTTTATTAACTATAATTCGTCCTGACGCTGCATCAGGTATAATATAAACACAAACAAAAAAAGCTTTATTAGACTTTAATCTAGTTATCAAAGTATCAAAACAAGTTATTATTAATACCTAATAATAATCTTTGTAGGAGCTTAAAATAAAAAAAAAGCATTGCATGCGTGTGTTTATGTTTGTTTGAAGTTAAAACGGAAACATTAGCCTCACACTTGGATTTCAAATGTCGCTCTTATCAGTGTTTTTGTTTCCTGCTTCACAAACATGTAAACAGAGAAGAGCATGCTGGGAAATTATGATAAACTCTCAAATGTGCATGGTCTGTAGCCGTTTTTAGGGGTTTCCAGGCTTTAAAATTCAGATTTTCTTTAATTACTCGCATGAAATGAAGTTGCGTCTCGAGGAAATGTCTGGTTTACCCGCTCAAAAATAAAAAAGGCAGTTAAAAAAAGATTTTGTCATGATTTATGATGTGAATTTGGGCCAAGATTATTTAAAAAGTGGGTCCTCGTACAAACCTTATAAGCACATTTCTGACTCATTTTTAAATGGATAAACCACACATGACTGATCAGTAACTCAGAACTTCATTTTGTTAAAGTATACTACTATTTTGTAGTAGTATAAATACATGACTTATTCGATTAATCGATTGCAAAGTTAATCGCCATGTTTATAATCGATTTTTTCACCTTCTTAAATGTGAATATTGTCTGGTTCCTTTGCTCCGTGTAACAAAGACAGATTCAATTTGGTTTGTGGACAAAAAAAGACTTTTGAGAATCATTATTTTGAATTTTCTGACATTTTATGGACCAAACACCAAGATAATAATCACCAGATTCATTCAGATTATTTTCTAGATTAATCAGGTAATCGTTAGGTAAATAAAATGTCAGAAAACTACGATCAGTGTGTCCCAAAACTCAAAATAATGACGTTCTCAAACATCAGTCAGTTTTAAAGGTTTATTTTGCAAAAACCGGGCAAAGAAACTAAGAAATATTCACATTTAAGACGCTGAAAAACCAGAGAACTTGTGAAAAACAGCTGATAATGCAGCCCTATGTGAATGTTACTGCTCTAAAGTCATGTGTGAGTAGAGTGCGGTGCTGGAGTGGAGTGGAGCCGGTGCCGTGTTTTGCTCACAGGGGAAATGCCCACAGGGATCCGGGGATTCCAGTCCTCAGGCCTGACGCTGTTGCAGTCCTCCCGCCGGGGCTGAGGAGCAAACACACAACAACACACAACCATGATTGTTCACACTCACAGGAACTTATACATGTATACACACATCTATACATATATATATATATGAAGAAATAAATAGATAGAGGGGGGGGTGGATCTGGCACAGCCTACACACACTCCATGAATGTGAACCACTTGAATGTGTTGTCGGAGAGACGCTATTATCCCCCGCGTCAAGGCGGTGATTAAAAAATAAATGCCAGTCACATGAAATCAAATCATCGACATTGAGCGTCTTGTTGCGTCTTGACAAAAAATCCTTTTGACGACGGAACAAGTACCCTAATAAAAGCATTACCCGAGAGCCATTAGCATATGAATCATTCCTTACCAGCCCCAAAAAAGCAGACGTCGTCACGCGGGGGCAAATAAACCGTAATAACCCCAACAGATACTGACTAGTCTGACATGAAAAGAGCACATATGTGTATACATATATATATATATATGTTTATATGTATGAAATCCTCCGTGATAGAAACATTACCGACACGTTTACGCAAGCAAA